>NC_069724.1:24451520-24476520 GCF_027358585.1 Pangasianodon hypophthalmus
CCAGATGATTGATGACGTAAGCAACGTTATACGTAGTGATTTTCTTTAATCGCGGATCTATCATCAGAGGATCTTCGCAGTATAATCTGACGTGGAGAACACATTATCGTACAGTCTGTTATAGAGTTTTATCGTGATTTCATACAGTGTGAAGAGGAATAATCTAAAAATAGAGCTGAAATCGCCTCCAGACTTTAGTAAGCGCACACTTTAGTAAGAATTTTATGTAACTGAAACTTAACAAATTTTATTTGAAAACCACTGGTGTGAACAGATATGGTGAAAACCACAATGCTCGAGTGTGTGTGCTTGTGTGAGTCAGTGTGTGTTGTTGTTTAAACATAAGTTTATTCCACACACAGGCTCACTCTGGTCACGATCGACTCAAGAATGGGCTTTTACACTTCGGACAGGTAAACGAGCTATGAGCAGAGCTAGCGTTAACTGGACACACAGCGTAGATTAGTCTCACTGTGTGGCTTTCAGGGTGCGAGCGGAGGTTTCACGCGGTGATTGACGCACGACCCCTGACCCACTGAACCTTTGACCTTTTCCCTTTTACACCCTCGTGTCTTCCTCACTGGAGTAATCATAAACTGGGTCTCTCTCTCTTTCTCTTTCTTTCTCACTCACTCACTTACTCACTCTCCCCCTCCTTCTTTCTTTTTCTCCGTTCTTCAGATCATAGTTGGTTTTTCTCTCGGGGTTGTGTGTGTGCGCGTGTCTGTGTGTCTGTATGTATGTGTGTCTGTGTGTGTGTGTGTGTGTGTGTGTGTCTGTCTGTGTGTGCGCGTGTCTGTGTGTCTGTATGTCTGTATGTGTGTGTGTTCCTCGAGTCTCGCCAAAGTTCAAGAGCTAATTCTCTTTTTCCTCTGTTTCACACAGACTAGAGATGACTTCCTGGGACAGGTGGATGTGCCTCTGAGTCACTTGCCGGTAAGTTATTTGCACATGTGTGTGTGTGTGTGAGTGTGTGTGTGTTTTACTTGAAATGCGCTCATGGACTGCTTTACCGAAAGCTTGAACCTCCGAAGCCCCTCTCCCTGTAGGGAGTGGAAACGGGGTTTCGTTTGAAATGTAAACATGCGGGCCGGTTTAGAAGGGCATCCCTCTTCAGCTAACAACGGAAAAATAACACAACAAGCCATAGTAAACACACACACACACACACACACACACACACACACACACAGAGCTTAAGTCAAGCTAGGCACAGCAAAGCCTTTTCATTGACATTTTGTCAACAGCTTTTTTTCGTATACAATATAAACACAGCAGTTTCCAGTTTAGTAGCTAGTGAAAATTCGGAGGCACTGAAATGGGAATTCCGGGCCAATCCCGATATCCGATATTTGTCATGTACATATGTCACTGCTCATGTATTTACAAAAGTTTAGATCATATTTACAAAAATTGAGATCACCTGAAGCAGAAACATATCTGACTGCTTAACTGCTCCGTAAGTGAGCGGATCTTAGCCTAAAGCACTGACACTTCCTCCACTTCAACTAAACTTCCCGGGAATATTTATTTTTATTTCTTAATTTATGAATCGTGATTAGATAAATAATTGAAAACATACAAAGTTATAATGAAGTTAAAGCTCTGCCAAAAACTTCAGCTGTTACTTGATGTGAATCATCAGTTAAGTCTAATCATCAGTCTGCTGCTGATTAATTATTTCTTTTTTTATAAGCACTTTTTGTATCTGATCATTCCCATCATTTTCTGCACTGCTGATAGGAACACTTGTGAGCAATCAAGACAACAATAATAAAATTTAAATTTAAACAAATCTCCAAGTGAATGCAAAATGTAAATACTTCTAGAAATCTTTGGTTTTGTGGGCGGGAACTGAGATCTGATTGGTTACGGCGTAACTGGGGGCAGGAACTAAGATCTGATTGGTTACGGTGTTATTAGGGGGGCGGGAACTGAGATCGGATTGGTTACGGTGTTATTAGGGGGGCGGGAACTGAGATCGGATTGGTTACGGTGTTATTAGGGGGGCAGGAACTGAGATCCGATTGCAAAGAAAAAATATCGGCCTCAAATCAAAGCGAAACCCCACTTTTCATTTCTAAAATACTATAAAAATGTTTGACGGTACGAAACAGATACCAAGAGAGAGGGTTGTTGTTGTTGTTGTTGTTGTTTTGTAGTTAAAAGTAAAATATGTTACAGGATGTTTGTGTTAAGTGAGAAGTGTGACTAACGTTATCGAATACAAAAGCCATGAAACAGAATCTCAGTGTCTGTCATCACTTCTTCAGTGGTAGCGGGTGCAGCTGTGGGCTTTCAGCTAAATCCAAGACAAGCGTCATGTGTAATTACAAGCTGAAGCGTGTTCTGCACACTCACTCTTACACGTCACCTGACTTACTCACTTCCTCTCATTTATGAGCACTTCATCAACTTGGGACCCTGTTCAACCTAGTGCTAGATGTCTGGATGTATATTAGCGCTAATCCCACACGTCCCACATGTTATTTAGTCCCGAAACCATTTAAAGCTAGTTCAGAGACGGTTTAGCAAGGGTCATATTAGTTCTGGATTTATCCAGAGTGTCTCCGGGGCTTTAAAAAGTCTGAAAGTAATTTTTGTTAATGAGGGATTTTTATTTTTTAAGCTCTTTTTGAATCCGCTATTAAGCAATCCATTTTTTTAAAAAATAGTTAAACACGCTGGATAATATGGGGGTCACTCGGCCGAGGCAGGGGAACATGTTAACGTAAGGCTAAGAATATCTACCTGCTGTCAAGCTAGCAAACACAGAGATGCGTCAAACCTGGGGAAACCTGTGGACGTCCTTTTAACTAGTCCGTGGTGTCATATTGACCTTGTATTACAGCTACTCCTGGACTCATCCTGCACCTGAATTAGTCCAGGAGCCAAATTACAGCTAGTCATAGGCTAGGCTAGGCTAATCATGGTACCGTATGAAGGATAGTCATGGACCTGCACTACAGCTAATCCTGTATCTATATTAAGGCTAGTCCTGGACTAATCCTGGACCAATATTAAACTGATCTGATATGTGTTAAAGCTAGTCCTGGACTAATCCTGCACAAATTATTGTTAGTTGGTCCTAAACCCCTGTTAAAAGATAGTGCTGGATTTGTGCATGATTTATGTTAAAGTTAGTCTTAGACCACTGTAAAAAATTTAATCTTGGACCTGCTATATATTAAAGCAAATCCTTGACATACCCTGGGTTGATATTAAAGCTAATCCTGAGCCTGTGTTAAAGCTGATGCTGTATCTGTATTAAAGCTAGTAAAGCTCATCCTGGACTAATCCTGGTCCGTATGCATGTGATAACTAGTCTTGGACCTGTATTAAAGCTACTTTTGGACTAATCCTGGATCTATATTAAAGCTAGCACTAGCACAAGGTTGAAGCTAATCTTTTGTATGTATATTTTAAAGCTAGTAACTCTCGTCCTGGACTAATCCTGGACCGGTGTTAAAGCTGGTCCTGGATCCCTAGTCTAACTAATCTTGGACCTGAATTAACGCTAGGTTGAAGATAATACTGGATCTTTGCTAAAGCTAGTCTTTGACTAATTCAGAACTGATACTAAAGCTAATCTGTGCTCATGTTCATGAAGCACTTGGACTCATGGTACTGTTGAGTGCAAGGTCTACAGCAGGCACGTTTCTCTTAGCCGGTGTTTTGGGGTATTTCCAAATCGTTTGTGTACTGGATATGGACAATTCTATGCAGATGACATCCTTACCATGGAAAGATAAAGATGTGAAGTGGAAGAAACAGTTTGAAATTGGCCACTTATGTCCCAGACTGGTCTGATAGGATCTTTTAAGGAAATACTGGAATTTATCTAGCGGATGTGTGAGCGGCGCTTCGAACACGTAACCGCTTCCTATAAGGGCGCTTTTTTTTCCTCCTTCAAGCTGTCCACACCTCACATCAAACCTGATTGCTTTCTAACATCCTCTGGTAGGTCCTGGCTGTCTCACCGAGTCTCAGGAAGTCCAGCCTTAAATAAGTAAATAAAGACAAACAGATGACATAATGAGCTGATGAGCTGCATTTTTTGGGAAAGTAGTTACACCGCTAAAGCTGATGGGTTACTCAGAGCTTCCTGCAGATACACATCTGAGTCTCGGGTTCTGAAATCCTTTTTTTTATTTTTCTCCTTTTCCTTGTTTACGTACATTCTCAGGCTCCGGCAGATTTGCTGATGCCGTTGATTCTTGTGGAGCCACTAATAACAGCTGCTGTTCTGTAGAGCTACAACCTGTGGCCTGCATGGAATATGTAACAGGAGATGATGATTACGTAAGCAGGACTCTGGAAGTTCGCCATGGTGTCCAGCCCCTAACCGCCTTTTTTTTTTCCCTGACTCACTCCCCAGTGCTCAGATGTTTACAGCTTTGCAGTGTGATAGAGCTGGCTGTTGCTTTCTTTATTTATTTTGGGGCGTTTTTTTTTGTTTGTTCGCAGACGGAGGATCCAGCGATGGAGCGGCCGTACACGTTTAAAGATTTCCTCCTCAGGCCAAGAAGGTCAGTGTTTTCTTTTTTGTTTTTCATTGTTGGTTTTCTTTACCTCAAAATATAGTCAATCAACCAAAGTGTTTGAACTGCACCTACAAACAAGCCTATAGCCTTCAGTTTATGTTGCCTAAAAACGTGGACAGAAGGAAGCTAAAAACAATTGTAGTGCAGAATCTTGAAGTTAAAACTGGCAGCTGTAAGTTTATTAGCCACATTAGCCTTGTAGCTCTAGTCTGAAACTGAAGAAGTAAACATAAACACCGAACACATCTTAACTTTTCGACTGCTTTTCTGCAGCCACACTATTCCTTTAAAGTGCTTGGCCCCCTAAAAGAGTGATGAAGTTCACAACATTGTAGAAGTTTTAATATTTTTTAGCATATCTGATCTATTCCTTTAAAGTGCTTGGGCCCCTAAAAGAACTATACATTTAGCAATGTTTAATTATGTTTTAATTATTTAATTATGTTTTTTTTTTTTTGTAATATACTTTTTAAAGAACTCCCCAGATTAGTTGATGGAATTGTAGTTGTTGTTAATCAAGGTCTGCTAGTATTTGTGTGTATATTTTAAAGGTGCGGTTTGTAATCTGTGTGTTTCTGGACCTGTAATAATCATATCATTTCAGAGACCTCTTAAAAATTGTAGGATATCATTTTAAAATCGGATGGATGTCTTTAGTTTCTTTATCTCAGGCTTCTGTTTATATTTCTGTTGGCCCTGAAATTAGCTATGCCTTACACTGATTGCTGCTTTAATACTTCTTACATTCTGTCACTGCTGGTCAGTGTGTTTCATGCTTGTGTGTGTGTGTGTGTGTGTGTGTGTGTGTGTGTGCAGTCATAAGTCGAGGGTGAAAGGTTATCTGAGGCTGAAGATGGCGTACCTGCCGAAGAACGGTGCTCAGGAGGAGGAGAGCGGCGAGATGAGAGAGGAGGCTGAGGTGAGCTCTCTCTCTCTTTCTTCCTCTTGTCTGTCTCTCCCTCAATTTTATTACTTTTGTTTCTTTCTCTCTTTTTTACTCGCTGTCTGTCACTTTCTTGCTCTGACAGCATTTTCTTAATTTCTTACTTTCTAGCATTTATGATTAATCTCTCTCTCTCTCTCTCTATCTCTCTTTCTCTTTGTCTCTCTAACTCTCTCGTTCTGTCTCACCCTCTCACTCTCTCTCTGTCTGTCTGTCTGTCTCTCCCCATCTCTTTGCCTTCATCTCTCCATGTCTGTTTTTCTTCCTCCCACTCTCTCTCTCTCTCTCTCTCTTTCTTTCTCCCTCTCCCTGTATCTCTCTCCCCATCTGTCCCCATCCCCATCTTTCTCTTTTTGTCTTCATCTCTCTGTCTTTTTTTTGTCCCTTTCTCTCTCTCTCTCTCTCTCTCCGTCTCACTCCCTGTCTTTCTCTGTCTCTCTCTCTCTCTCTCTCTCTCTCTCTCTCTCTCTCTCCGTCTCACTCCCTGTCTTTCTCTCTCTCTCTCTCTCTCTCTCTCAGGGATGGGAGGTGGACTCGGTGGATCACGGCGGTTCTCGTCGTTCTCAGCAGATCCTTCCTCCGTTGCCGGCAGGTTGGGAGGAGAAAGTTGATAATCTCGGCCGAACGTATTACGTTAATCACAACAACCGAACCACACAGTGGAAAAGACCCAGCACAGTGTATGTATATATACACACACACACACACACACACACACTTTACCTGCATCACTCAAATCTCTATCCTGTCTTTAGTTTATTGCTGGTTGCCATGGTTTCACGGGTCCCATCACAGCGACCGGTTCTGTAGATGTGGAACCAGAAACACAGATTATGCGTCTCAGATGGGACACAATACGCAAGCGCACCGCCATTTCTCTCGTGTATCGGTAATCGCCGTGTCACTTCTCATTTGCATAAAGTTAAACCCCCCACTTTGTGTTACACTTGTCTCAGTCCGGCTCTCCGTCAATTTCACAATCAACGGTACAGCATTGCTTAAACATCATTCATACACTTCACCTGTTAATACGGTATATAGGGAACCGGTTGAAAGTTTTGGCACCCCTGTTCTTGGCGTTCGTGACGCTTCGGATGTCTGTGGCGTCGTCGGGATCCAGAATCTTACACAGTTACTCTACTCGGTATCTCTTCCTCATGTCAGAGGTGGAATTTAGGGCTGTTCTCCCCCTCGGTGCGGTTCTTTAGGCGTCTGAGTGAAGTGCTGTCGATTCGACTCCGAGTCGACTCACTGCAGGAACTGAATCAAACATGCTGTGTGTTTTGAGTTGCAGCTTTTTTTTTTTTTTGTAAATATGAATAAAGTGAGTTTAGATCTAAGAAAAGATTCAGTAAAAAAAAACAAAAAAACATAAATTACATTTCCTTCCATGTTTTGTTTTGTCAGATAAATACTGCTGATTGTTCAGGAAGAGGTGTGATGTCATTTCCTGCTTCCTATGTCTCTCTGTCTGTCAGTGACGTGGTATCAGAGACGGACAGCGATAATCACCTGCGTCAGATCAACCAGGAAGCGCACCGAGTGTTTCGCTCCAGACGCCACATCAGTGAGGACCTGGAGAACGAGCACATCGACCCCCGAGAGCTCGATGATGTGAGACTGACCTTTGACCTCTTGTTTCTGCCTTGTTTATAAATCATTTTTATAAAAGCAGTGTACTGTATTTGTTCTTACATCGATTATGTACATTTTATAATATTTTGTCTATTTATTTATGTATTTATTTAAATCTCTGTTAATATTTATCAGTACTACTGAATGAAAAAAATAGATAAATTGTACCTTTTGTTATTGGGTAATTTTTAATTAGCCCCTCCCCTCCCAGTCCTGGGACCCTATCACTGAAGAGGATTTCTCGGGGATGAGTGAGGCCGTGGCTGGCCCCGCCTCCTCTGCCACGCCCATTCATCAGTTCAGCACTCCAGAGTTTTCAGAAGAGATCAGCATGAGGCTGTCACTCACTCCTAACACCAACGGAGAAATGGGCGGAGCTAACAACACCGGGGTGAGAGAAGGAAGGATGGATGGATGGATGGGTGGAATCTGTAGGTAGATAGAAGTATGATAGATGGATGAGGGGAGATAGAGGTGTATATGTGAAGTAGGATAGATTGATTTAGATGGATGGATAGGGAATGGTGCAGAATCTGTTGCATTCATTTCCAGTCGAACTTGTAGGGTGCCATTACTTTTATCGCTGACCTGCTGAATTGTTATTCTCAGTTAAATGAATTGTAAATTGTAAAATTACAATTTTTTAAATGCATGGTAAAATGTATATTTTACCGATTCATTTATCCTGATTTTTGCTAAATAAGTATATTTTAATATTATTAATTTTATTAATTTTTACAATTATTTAGTGTTTTTTTTATTCATTTAATTTTAATTCCATTTAATTAATTAAAAGAAATTAATTATTACCCTTTATTAATTTGTTTATTAAAAACTAAACAATGTCACTATTTTTTAAGAACATTGTTATAGATTATTCTTTTTTAAAGCTAAATCCTGTGTTGTGATAAACGTCATGTATATTAGGATAATTATCCTCGTTAATCATCAGGGTTATTAATATTAATTAGGCCAGTGGAAGCCGATGACGTGGAGAAACGTACCTTCATCATGACTTCGTGCTCAGCATCAAATTAACGATTAAAACGTGATGTAGGAGGTGAGAGGAGTGTTTACCTAGTTTACCTGTCTTTACCTACCTGTCTGCATTTCTCTTCTTATTTACGGCTGATCAGACTGCAGGCTCGTGCTAACACTACTGATGAGGAGGTCTCGATAGATAGATAGATAGATAGATAGATAGATAGATGGGATGGATGGGACTGATTGATTTGGTGGTTTGGATGGAGGGAAGGTTACTTTCAGGGATGAATATATGGAGGGATGGGTGGAGGAATAGATAGTTATATGGATGGAGGAATGGAAAGATGGATGGAGAAAGGGATTTTTATTAGAGAGGTTGTGGGAATGGTATAATGATCAGAGGGGATTTGTTAATACTCACTCTCTCTCTTTCTCCATCTCTCTCTTTCTTCATCTCTCTCTTTCTCAAACTCTTTGTCTCTTTCTTCTCTCTTTCTTCTCTCTCTCTCTCTCTCTCTCTCTTTCTCATCTGTCTCTTTCACACTCTTTCTCTCTCTCTCTCTTCTATGTCTCTGTCTTTGTCTCCATTTCTCTCTCCCTCTCCCTCTCTCAGTCTCTCCTGTCATCCAGGTTGCGTTCCTCCAGTATGACTGATGGAGTGAGTGATCAGGCTCAGACTCCCTCACCTATGGTACGTCTCTTTCCTTCATCACACCTCATTCTTTCTTCCACTCCTCTCTGCACGGTGCAGATTGTTCGCTCGCTCACCTGCGCTCTCTCTCTCTCTCTCTCTCTCTCTCTCTCTCTTTTATAATTGTAAGTATGCCAGCGCTGTTAAACCTGAAGCACACGTTCTGTGGCACTTTTCCTGTTCTTCATGACAAGTGGCTTTAATCCGAGCGTGCGCACGTGTGTGTGTGTGTGTGTGTGTGTGTGTGTGTGTGTGTGTGTTGTTATTGGGAGAAACTGTTTATTCTGGTATTTGTTTAATTCCCTCCCTCTTTTGTGTGGAAGTGGTTCCTTCCCTCGAGGCCTGAGCAGAAGAATGCAGGATGGCATGTCTGTAGAACTGGATGTGACATGATCGTGGTGCATCATTCCTTTTGGAAATTCTGCTCTAAATAAAGCCTGAAACTGGAGTTTTAAATGCTCCTGAAATCAAACTCTGTGTTTCAGAGCTTTTTGTCCCTGTTCCTTAATCTCACAGACACCAATTTTTTGTGGAAATGTTCTTGTTTTGAATTTTATAGATTGTCACTTCTGTGAAAAGTCTGATGCTGACTTATCTTGTACTAATCTTGTGTTCGTCCAATGAAATGCTCTGTAGAACATTATATATATATATATATATATATATGTATATGCCCCACCCCCAGGGGGCGTGTCTTGCTCTACAGTAGCGGTTCGTTAGCAGTAAACATGCTTCACTGGTGTGTTTTTGGCCGTGTGTCTGTACACACACACACACACACACTTCTCTTTCCAGCTGAGAATAAATGGATGGAGGTTGTTTATTTGAAAGTGGGCGGAGTCTTTTCCGGCTGCAGTTTTTGTGCAGTGAACGTATCGAAGCTCTCTGATTGGTTGAGCGAATCGGTGCTGGAGAGCAGGAATGAAAGAGGGCAAAGTAATCAAGCAGCACTATCTTCTTCTTCTGCGTCTTTATTTGCAGTAGCGTGATGTTTTTGCTACAAAATCGTCAAGCCCACTTTTAAAATTCGTGCCGAACGTCAGAGTGAAGCTATGTAATGCTGGACATCATAGCTGGCGACAATGTTTTTATAATAATCGTAAATGTTTTATATTATGAATACAGAGCTACTGCCCCCTGCTGGCGTGGAGAGCAAGTTCCTGAACATGTACGTGTCCATCATTTGCCATTTTGTCTTTACATCCTTCAGAAAAAGAATGTGTGTGTGCGTGTTTTTCTCTGTGTGTGTGTTTGTCAGTAATCAAAATGTGTTTGTAAGGAATTTTTGGTATCTGTTGAAAAATATATGGATATGCATTACTGGTTTCTCATAAGAATCAAATATTAAAACCATATTTGGAAGTGAACTCTGATTATTGGCTGCTTATTAGACCTGGTCATGTGACCTTTTGCTGTGTTTGTCGTTCTGAGGAAGTGTTTGTATTGTGTTTAAGAACAGCTCACATGGTTCTTTCAGTAGTTTCAAACATGTAGATAGAACTTGGTGTTGGATTTATTTTAAAAGCTTGTGTTTCCACGTGACGAGGTGAGCTGTCAGTCATCCGTCATCCTGACTGTTTGGTGGAAACAGAGCAGCTCCACGTCGCTGCAGGGGGCGTGGCTGAGGCTGACGGAGTTTAGCTGTGAATTATTTAGCTGGGAGGGTTTTTTTTGGGGTGAGTGTAGAAACGGAAACACCTCTGAAGGTGGAGTGGAAGTGCTCGGACTCGCTGGATGAGTCAGTCAGTGTGCTGGCAGTCTGGCATGTTTGAGGTTGAGTGAGGATGTTTCTCCCACACGCCGGAGTTTTGTGAATATTTTGTCTTGTCTGCTGCTCGGAATCGCTGTCGTGTCGGAATTCTGTCTTTCTGGATGTTGGGAGAAGCTCACAGCGCTTTTCACAGGCTTGTCCTGGACACTAAATGTCTTCCTCAGTGCCAGCAGGTAAGATGAGCTTCACTTCAAGTGGGAGTTTTAAATACATCAAATCACAGACAAAGTTCTGGCAGTTTTTATAAAACGAAATTTTAAAGAATTCCATTCAGTTCTACGAAATTCTCTTGTAAGGTGTCAGAACTTTTAATGCTGACCAGCAACTTTTTTTTTTTACTAATTTAATTAGATCATTATGAATATTTTTAAGGTATTTATTAGTATTTGTAAAATTTAGTGAAGTTTATATATGGAGTTGGTTTGTTTGCGACTGACGGCGTTTGATAGAAATGCAGACAGACGGCTTTCGTACGAGTTTGTAACGGTAAGTTTTTTTTAGCTAGTTGCTATGCTAGTAAATGCAGATTCCTGATCCCGAATAGGCCGAATGTGAGCAAACCTGTTAGCATTAATCAGCCGTTAAACATTTATAACTTACTGGTTTTCATTAAACAGAATCTGGCTGTAATGATGGGAACCGAGCTTACGTTAATTCAGGAATAATCTCACAGAGCTGATTGGCTCAGGAACTGTAGAGTGAGAAAAACTCTTCTTCTTCTTCTTCATTAAATTAGATTAGATTCAACTTCATTGTCATTGTATAGAGGACGAGTACAGAGCCAACGAAATGCAGTTCATCATCCTCTTCTGCCTCTTTTTCTTCTTCCTCTCTTTCTTTCTCTTCCATTTCCTCTTCTTCATCTTTCTCATGTTCTTCCTTTTCCATTTATTCTTCCTCTTAGTCTTCCACATCCATTTCTTCTTCTTCTCCTCCTCCTCCTCCTCCTCCTCCTCTTTCTTCATCCTCTTCTGCCTCTTTTTCTTATTCCTCTATCTCTTTCTCTTCCACTTCTTCTTCTTCTTCTTCTTTCTTATCCTTCTTCATCTTTCTCATGTTCTTCCTTTTCTATTTATTCTTCCTCTTAGTCTTCCACATCCATTTCTTCTTCTTCTTCTTCTTCTTCTTCTTCTTCTTCTTCTCCTCCTCCTCCTCCTTCTCTTTCTTCATCCTCTTCTGCCTCTTTTTCTTATTCCTCTATCTCTTTCTCTTCCACTTCTTCTTCCTTTTCTATTTATTCTTCCTCTTAGTCTTCCACATCCATTTCTTCTTCTTCTTCTTCTTCTTCTTCTTCTTCTTCTCCTCCTCCTCCTTCTCTTTCTTCATCCTCTTCTGCCTCTTTTTCTTATTCCTCTATCTCTTTCTCTTCCACTTCTTCTTCTTCTTCTTCCTTTTCTATTTATTCTTCCTCTTAATCTTCCACATCCATTTCTTCTTATTTCTCTTGTTTCCTCCTGCATTTCTCTTTCCTTTTCTTCCTTCCTTTTCTCTTCCATTCCTCCATTTCCCTCTTTTTCCTCTTTCTCCTTCTTCTTCCCTTTCTTCTTTTCTCCTCATGATCCTGATACTGAAGCTCTAGGCTGATATTTGTGTCTTTTTTGTATTCTGTGGATTTTCTGTCGTCTCTGTGTGGCTGTTTTTTTCCTGCTGATCTGCGATTCATAAATCCACAAATGAGCCAGTATTTACATTTCCTATATTTATTAAAATACACATGGTCATAATACACTCTCTGAACACTGTGTGTGTGTGTGTGTGTGTGTGTGTGTGTGTGTGTTTGCACATTGCTGACATAACAAATACGGGTCCATTGAGAAAACGCACAGCTGATGTTGGTGCTTTGTTGCTGCAGAGACAGGAAGTGACATCATCGCCTGGCTTTAAACCTGTTCCTCTGGAGTAAATTTTGATTCATTAATTTAATGACAGCAGTTGCGGCGGGTCGGTGTGTTAGTTTGTGTGTGTGTGTGTGTGTGTGTGTGTGTGTGTGTGTGTGTGTGTGTGTGTTTCCTGTGATGGAGCTGTTTCTAAGCGCTGGTGTGATGCAATAGTGTTATAACACACGCGTTAACGATCCCGTCTCAGTGGTCCTGCTGCTTCTGGCTTCCTCTCCTCAGACACTCTAATCTAATCTAATCTAATCCAGTCTAATCATTACGCTCAGGCATTTATTCCTCTCAGTGTTTGCTTTTTTTTTTCTTGATTCACCGACTCTAAAATCCTCCATTGCTCTTTCCATCACTGTGACATCGCTCTTAATACAATCATCCATCACTCAGATGGAAACGAATCACAAAATGTTCACTCCACCGTGTGACGAATATCATCACCACCCCTTTAATTTCACTCCTGAGATTCACTCCCCCTTTAAATTTTATATACCGCCCCTTTAAATTCACTCTCATCCCATAATCACCTCCACCACCCCTTTAAATTCACTCTCATCCCCATAATCACCTCCACCACCCCTTTAAATTCACTCTCATCCCCATAATCACCTCCACCACCCCTTTAAATTCACTCTCATCCCCATAATCACCTCCACCACCCCTTTAAATTCACTCTCATCCCCACAATCACCTCCACCACCCCTTTAAATTCACTCTCATCCTCATAATCACCTCCACCACCCCTTTAAATTCACTCTCATCCTCATAATCACCTCCACCACCCCTTTAAATTCACTCTTATCCCCAAAAATCACCTCCACCACCCCTTTAAATTCACTCTCATCCCCATAATCACCTCCACCACCCCTTTAAATTCACTCTCATCCCCATAATCACCTCCACCACCCCTTTAAATTCACTCTCATCCCCATAATCACCTCGACCACCCCTTTAAATTCACTCTCATCCCCATAATCACTTGTTGCCTCTTTTGACCCCTTTAAATTTACTCTGACTGCAAATATTTGCTTCATCGCCCCTTTAAATTCATTCAGATCCCCAAAACTCATCTTCACCACCCCTTTAAATTCACTCATTTGGTTGAGAATATTTCTTAATCGTGCTTGCTGAGCACTTCCTGATCAATCCTCCTCTTTCTCTCTCTCTCTCTCTCTCACACACACACACACACACACACTCTCTCTCTCTGTCTCTCTTACTTACCCATGATACCTCTGTCGTGTAACTGAGCTGTTGTGTGTCAGCAGACGTCGCAGTCCAGACGAACCCGAGCCCAAACGGTCACAGGCCTAGAACAGCCCATGGTAATACACTCTTCCTCCTCTTCTTCTTGCTCCTCCTCCTCGCTCTGTCACACACTCTTCTGGTTTTCTTTATTTATTTATTTATTTTGTATTTTATCACATTTTTAATTTTCACACGTTGTCGTGGTGATGTTGTGTGTACTGGGGAGTTGTTTTACCGTCACACCCCATCTTCATGTTTTTTGTTGTTGTTGTTGATTTTTTTATTTTATTGGTGTGTGTGTGTGTGTGTGTGTGTGTGGCTTTTAGGCGGTGATTCAGGTTTTTTTTTATTTAAATCTTACACTTCAGGATCTAATGCAATCATGTCCTTCACTCTCCGCTGCTTGTAATGAACGTGAATCTGTAACTCAGGTGGCCAGGCAGCAGAGCCGTGTGTGTGTGTGTGTGTGTGTGTGCGTACACGTGTGTGTATTATGTATGTGTGTGTCTCTGTATCAGCTCGTCATTTCCCCCTGATCTCATCTGTGACAGATCAGCTTCAGTGGCTCCTGAACCTCCAACATGGTTTAAACTGAGTGTTACTTCATCTGTTTAAGTTGGTGTGTGTGTGTGTGTGTGTGTGTGTGTGTTTCAGTCCCTGCCCTCAGGTTGGGAGGAGAGAAAAGACGCTAAGGGCCGAACGTATTATGTCAATCACAACAACCGCAGCACAACTTGGACACGCCCTATTCTGCAGGTACAGCACACCATCTGTCTGTCTGACTGTCTGTCTCTCTGTCTGTCTGTCAGGCGACTGTCTGTCTGTCTATCTGTCTGTCTGTCTGTCTGTGTGTCTCTCTCTGTTTGTCCTTCTGTATTTCTGTGTCTGTCTTTCTATATGTGTGTTTGTCCATCTTACAATCTCTCTATCTTCTATCTGTGTATTTTTCTGTATCTCTGCCTGTCTGTGACCCTGTCTCTGTCTCCATCTGTCTGTATGTCTGTGTCTCTGACTCTATATCTGTCTGTCTGTCTGTCTGTCTGTCTGTCTGTCTCTCTCTCTCTCTCTCTCTCTATCTGTGTTGCTCCTGTTAACCCCCTCCTCATTTCCCTCTGCTAGCACACTGAAGATGGAGTGAGTTCTCCTGCAGGAGCTGTAGGAGGCGCTGTAGCTACTACACCTTCATCCAGCGGCCATCTTAGTGAACCCCAAATGCGCAGACCTCGTAGCCTTAGTTCCCCCACCGTCACTCTGTCCACTCCTCCAGAGGTGAGACTCATCCTTCTGTCCATCCAGCCATCTATCCATCCATTCCTCCATCTGATCAACCCTTACTGGTCCCTCAAATCCCTTTCCCATAGTGTTTTTTCTGTCCTTTTGTTTCCTGTCTTTTATACTGATCCTCTGTAACCGTATTTCCTGGATTAAAAGTCACTCAGGATTATAAAACACTCTTCTGAATTCTGTTCTGTCTGATCCGCTGTTATCTGCTGGAGAAATGGCCTGAAGGAATCAATAAAGCGCCGCTGCATCACTCTTGTTTGGTGGAGATTAACTGAGGGTTAAATCCCGATGCACCACGGTCATCCAACAGCACTGTGGGTAAGGGTTAGGGTTAGGAACTAAGGTAATCACCATAGTTCCACAGTGACATGAACTCGCTATTAATTTCAACAATACAATAAATACAAAGAGCGCTATCGAGTTATGTGCAGAAATGAATTTAACGTCTCACATGGATGACATCTGTCCTTGCCTGATTGGAAATTCCCGCCAAAATAAACAGGATGCAGTGCACCGAACCGGGAAATGGATAAAGGGCCCGCCTCTTAAACTCCTAAACACATAAACACACACAAAATTAAAAATGGAAAAATAATCTAGCCCTGTATTAATGTGCTAGGCTTCTTCTGAAGGATCACTGCAGGGCACCTGTTGTTGTTGTTGTTGTTTATTATTATTATTATTATTATCATCAATATTAATCCACCATTTTATTCCTTTTATCCTGGCGTGAGAGACTTTCGGAAAAATGCGTACAGCGGCTGGAACAACAGTCCATTAATAATCCAAAATAAATAATGAATGCAATTTCAGAGAAAAAGTTCTTATTCACAAGCTGATTTAAATATAAAAAATAAAATAACACAGCTGTAATGCTTCTCAAGTTCCACTTTTCTCGTTCCAGTGACATTAGCATGCTGAATTCAAATTGCATTATCTTATTCTCTGATTTTTTTTTCTATTGATCGTGTTTGAGACACAACTCTAATTTAATCCTCAGCCATCTTTGCTATTTTCCTCTCTCTTCCGTTCCAAACCATTTAACCAAATTTCCATCGATTTACTCAATTTTTTTTAACGTCCTAACAGATTTCCATGCCATTATCTCCCCGTCACATGAGAATGAAAGATTAACAGTGATTTCCCTGAGAAGCATTTTTGATACGGAAAAACATCCGTTAATCCAAAAATGCTTCTATCACTAAATGAATCATGCTGTGCACGAGCGCCAGTTCTGTGTTTGATTTGATCTTCTTTTTGTAGGGCGCCAAAATTTTTTTTTTTTTCTTTGCTTTATTTTACAAAATGAGGCTTTGTATGTTTTGCTTTCTCATAACTGAATTTCACACACTGTAAAAACTCCAGCTCTCTCGATGCTGCTTCTTATTTTCAGTAATGTTCGGCTCTAAAGGTCACGACCTCAAACGTGATTATGAAATCGTGCATCTCTGTGTGTGATGAAGTGAGCTTTGCAGCTGTTGTACATATCAGGTTTGATTCATCATCACTGTGTGTGTGTGTGTGTGTGTGTGTGTGTGTGTTTGTGCACCAGTCAGCATGTGTACAGTTTTTTTTCCTCTTCTTCTTGGCAGCAGGCTTTTACCGGCCGCTGTGTGAAACCTGTTCCTCGGCGTCAGTGCTGCTCGGCCATTTGCTGCTCGCAAGCGTGTGCCAGGACCAGCGTCTCGTTCTTCACAGAAACTCAGAACCACGATATCTCCGTTTTCCCTCTTAATCAGCTTCTAAAATGCTCGTTTCACCCTCACGTCACTCTGCTCAAACACTCACACTGGCAGCGACTCAACAACAAAATGATCCAGAAATTATTCATTTTTAATAAACAAGAGTTTGTGATTTACAGTAACAGGAGGCGGAGCTATGTGAAGTGGGCGGGGCAAGCGACCTGACAAAGTTTTGTAGTAAAAAAAATTAAAAAAAACCCTAACTTGACCTCTTGAAGTCTAGCGTTTGGTGACACATCCCTGATGAGTCCTACTTCCTGTTTGCAGGGAACCAATAACGTGCCGCTTCCTCGTGTGGTGAAGGACACGCTCTCGAACCCGCAGTCGCCTCAGCCTTCGCCCTACAGCTCGCCCAAATCCCAGCACAAGGTCACTCAGAGCTTCCTGCCCCCGGGGTGGGAGATGAGGATCGCCCCCAACGGACGGCCGTTCTTCATCGACCACAACAGCAGGACGACCACATGGGTGAGATACACACACACACACACACACACACACACACACACACACACACACACACACAGACACCAACAACAGACACTATTCCTCTATGATCGTTCTTTTTTTTAATCCAGCACACGGTTTGAAAGCCGGACTGTTATGTAATCAGATACTGGAGCGCCGTACAGAAGAGCGTAACCATGGCAACAACAACAACCCCCAACCCTGGGGACTCTGTTATTCATCGTAGCCAGTGAACTTCTCAGAAACTACACACACCGATTACATGCAGGGCGACAGACGCGTGTTTATCCTGCGCGTGTAACTCTTTCAAACAGCGTTTACTTTGATTTTATTGAATTTCATTGATTTACTTATCGCTTACGTTGATTTTTATTGATTGTGCTCATTCTTGCTCTAAATCAATCTTCGTAAACGTGCTCATTGGTCACTCAGAAAGCCCCGCCCCCTTCCCATCGTCTCTCGTAAATGTCCGCCTCTGTTCGTTTTTCTGCGACCTCGCTTTGTGTCCCGGGAAACGGAGAATGTTTAGAGAATTTTTCCAAAAATTTATACTGTAATTTTTTTTGGTCAAGTGCCATGGTGCTTTTTTTTGGCTTAAAGAGTGTGTGTGTGTGTGTGTGTGTGTGTGTGTGTGCGCGTGTTACATTCCACACACGGCCGTTGCTGGGGTTTTCTCATTACTCAGCGTGTTGTTCAGCAGGTGATGTGCAGCGAGAACGCCGTTCCCACGCTGATCAACCAGAAACACACAAACACCCTGCGCTGGATACGTTCATGTTTAACTCTCCCATGAAATCACACACACACACACACACATCAACACACACCAACCCAAACCAACACACCAACAAAACACACACCAACAAAACACACACCAACCCAAACCAACACACACACATCACCACACTCTAACACAACATAATACACACCAACCCAACACAATACACACCAACACAGTAAGCACCAACACAATACACACCAACACAACACACACACTGACGAACACAACACACACACCCATGGACACAATACACACCAACACAATACACACCAACACAACACACACAGCAACAACGACCCAACAAACACCAACCCACTAAATAAACCAGCACACAGCGAACACCAACACAACACTACATACACATCAACACAACACACACACACACACACACACACACACACACACCAACCCACTAAATAAACCAGCACACAGCGAACACCAACACAACACTACATACACATCAACACAACACACACACACACACACACCAACCCACTAAATAAACCAGCACACAGCGAACACCAACACAACACTACATACACATCAACACAACAGCCGTAATAAGATGTACATTTTAAGATGACTGAATTAAAACAAAATCAAATATAAATATATATTTTCTCCAGCTGCTGTTTGGTGTGAGTTCATACTGATTTGCCTTTGTTTGTTTGTTTTGAATCACAGTATGACGTGTGTGTGTGTGCGTGCATGCGCGTGTGCACGTGCGTGTGTGTGTGTGTGTGTGTGCGTGCGTGTATGTGTGTGTGTGTGTGTGTTTTGAGCTGCAGTCAGGATACTGATGACGTAAGGCCTTATGACATCTCTCACATCTCTCACTTGCTGGTTATTCTACAGATGGAGGAGCCTACTTGTTTCACGACTTGACACACACACACACACACACACTTGAGGCAAATCAGTTGAAGACAGCGTCAGTGCGCCACCTGGCGTGTGTGTGTGTGTGTGTGTGTGTGTGTGTGTGTGTGTGTGTGTGTGTCTGCGTGTCTGCTCTTTTTTGTAATGAATGTTTGCTGCATTTTGTGCCAGTATTGTACAGTGTGTAAGGTTGCAGCATTGCACACTGCACCACACACACACACACACACACACACACACACACACACACAACACAAGCACTCCTCTGTTCGGGGGAGAAGCAGTGCATTATGGGAACCAGGAGTGAATAGTCTCTTCTGTTTGATGAGAGTAAAAGGACTGACTGAGCTAATCTCTTTCTACTTCTCTCTCTCTCTCTCCCTCTCTCTCTCTCTCTCTCTCTCTCTCTCTTCTCTCCCAGGAGGATCCACGTTTAAAGTACCCCGTTCACATGAGGGCTAAAGGAGCGCTGGACCCCGGCGACCTCGGCCCACTTCCTGTGAGTCCGAAAACACAGATAGTGACCTACATTACCCACAATGCACTACTGCTCTCTCTCAGAGCCATTCCTTTACCCATCTCCCTTATTTCTCACCTTCTTTTTCTGTCTGCAAAAAAAAAAACAGAATGTTTTAATACCATGATACGAGTCATTTTGTATAGAGATTTGTGTATGCTCACCTACTCCTCTCTCTTACCATCTATCTGTCTGTCTCTCTCTCTGTCTCTCTCTCTCTCTGTCTTTCTCTCTGCCTCTCTCCTTCTCTCTCTCTCTGTCTTTTTCTCTCTCTCAATCTCTCTCTCTGTCTTTCTCTCTCTCTCTCTCTCTCTCTCTCTCTGTGTCTTTTTCTCTCTCTCAATCTCTCTCTCTGTCTTTCTCTCTGCCTCTCCCCTTCTGTCTCTCTCTCTGCCTCTGTCTCTCTCTCTGCCTCTGTCTCTCTCTCTGCCTCTGTCTCTCTCTCTGTCTCTGTCTCTCTCTCTCTCTGCCTCTGTCTCTCTCTCTGCCTCTGTCTCTCTCTCTCTCTGCCTCTGTCTCTCTCTCTGCCTCTGTCTCTCTCTCTGTCTCTCTCTGCCTCTGTCTCTCTCTCTCTCTCTCTCTCTCTCTCTGCCTCTCTCCTTCTGTCTCTCTCTCTCTCTCTCTCTCTCTCTCTGTCTGTCTTTCTCTCTCTCTTTCTCTCTCTGTCTTTCTCTGCAGCCGGGATGGGAGGAGCGAGTCCATGCAGATGGAAGAACGTTTTACATCGACCACAGTAAGATCACTGTTTTGCACACGCTGAGACAATCACAAGTACAATTTGTACTTTATTAAAGAACAACAGATGATACTTTTTATCCGTTTGTAGTTACATTTGATTTTTCCAAAATAACTTAATTCCTGTTCTCAACTATAAACTTTTCTCTCTCTTAAAGTTGAAAAAAAAAATTTTAAAAATGCAGCTGCTTGTTTTTTTTGTTTCCGAGAAACCGCAAAGCATAAAGTCTGTTCTGAAAATTATCAGAAAACCTAAAACTATAAACAGATAAAAACTACGACGTGATGTTTTTAAATACATTTTAAAAATTGCAATCGTTGGCAATTTGCTGTGGTATAAGAGAAATAAAACACTATAGGATGGAAACTAATCAACTTCGGGCTTGTCACAGTGCCTCCGCTTCATCACACCACCCTGCTGTTGATTAGTTTTCCTGTAACAGCACCACACACAGTGTTTTATTCCTCGACACTTTAACGTCAGCTGAGTGCGTAATGCTCAACGCATCTTAATTAATTCCTTTGCAGAATCGCATTTTAAACATTTTATCGCATTTTTTGTCTCATTTTCATCCATTGAGGAAAATATTGTTTCGTTTATATTGGGTAAGAGCGTTTATTATTATTTAGTCATCATTTCATTTTAGGAAAAAATGTTATCTAAACTTTTTTGTCTTCAATCTTGACAACTAAATGAACAATGTACTACACACACAAACACACACACACACACACACACAGGTGTGAGAATGCCTCTCTCAGCGCTCTGTACCTGCAGCCTCTGGTCCTGCACACTCTCTGATCAACAGCAGTGTGTTATCTGATCCTTCAGGTCACATTACACGTGTTTGTTCCGCAACACTGCAGTGTCACCTGTGTATACACACACACACACACACACACACACACACACACCTGTTGGGATTAACAGGTACATCATTAAGCCCTGTTCTTACTTCCTCGGGTATAAAACACTGATATAGTGATGTTTCGGTGAAAAGCAGTGTTGGTGTTTGTGTTGATGTGTGAGTGATATACAATACATACAGTGTTGTGTATAATTTAATAATAAGGATCGCCTCAGTGATGTGTGAAGTGTGTGATACAAGACTCGCACGTTTCCGTTTTAATTTTGTTGATTGTGTAATTTCTTAATAAACGAAGTTCATTAAAATCTTCATTATAATGATTATAGTTTAATCAGCACGGCGGATCTTGTTTTTTTTTAAATCAGAACAAAGAACCGTGGAAAAAAGCGGATGCATTTTTTTGAGAAATTAAATGTAAACATTTCGCAGGGTAAGAAATTAGACGCTCAGTGTTACTTTAAACGGCACAAACATCTCCAACAAATCAGACAGGTTTTTATAACCGTTTTTCAAACTAATTTATCATTTAGCAGCAACAGAACAGAAAATAATGGCACCCTCATACTGCATCTACAGCACATTTTTATTCCTGTTCGAGTAAATACTGTACATGAAAACAGAAATAGTCTTTATGTTCACTTCTATTTTTTCATCCGCTTTTTTTTCCCCTGTGGTTGAGTCTGAAATAGTGTTTATATAGTGCACTAAGTAGGGTGCACGATGCCATTATGCTTTTCCTTGCTATCCCTTTGTTCTTCAGGGTTCTTTGTGTAGTTAAGAGTCCTTGGCTTCTTTAGAAGGGTTCAGGTTTGGAAGCTGTTCTGATGTGAAACCTTTAAGAGAAGCTTTAAGACTTTTTGACCTTCTGAGAGTGACGCTGCTTCACTGCGTTTCAGTGTGGCTTTATAAATCTGTTCCAGCAGGTTGAAGATAAATGAGACGTGAGTGTGTGTTCCAGTGTGAATTTAACACATCAGTCATCATCACACTGATCTCCAGTGACACACGTTGCATTTTAGTCCACGTCGTACGGCTCTGGTGTCTGCTGTTAAACGTTCTGGGACTTAGCGTTAGCGCCGTCCTCGAAGAACCTTTACTTCCTGTTGGTACCCAGAATGCTGCAACTGGATCCTGTGGTACTTTAAACATAATTTTAAAGAGCGTCTCTCTCTTTTTCTGTCAGACACGAAGAACACACAGTGGGAAGATCCTCGACTACAGAGTCCCGCTATCACAGGACCGGTCAGTGTCTCTCTCTCTCTCTCTGTCTCTCTCTCTCTCTGTCTCTCTCTCTGTCTCTCTCTCTCTGTCTCTCTCTCTCTCTGTCTCTCTATCTGTCTCTCTCTCTCTCTGTCTCTCTCTCTTTCTGTCTGTCTCTCTCTCTCTGTCTCTCTCTCTCTCTCTCTCTCTGTCTCTCTCTCTCTCTCTCTCTCTCTCTTTCTTTCTGTCTGTCTCTCTCTCTCTCTGTCTCTCTCTCTTTCTGTCTGTCTCTCTCTCTCTGTCTCTCTCTCTCTCTCTCTCTCTCTCTCTTTCTGTCTGTCTCTCTCTCTCTCTCTCTGTATGCGTCTCTCTTTTTTCTTTTTCTGTCTGTCTGTCTGTCTCTCTCTCTCTCTCTCTCTCTCTCTCTCTTTCTGTCAGTCTCTCTGGGTCTCTGTTGGTCTTTCATTCTGTTTTTCTCTCTCTGTCTCTCTCTCTCTCTATCTCTGTGTATGTGTCTCTCTTTCTCTCTCTTTCTGTCTGTCTCTCTGTTTCTCTCTATATCTCTCTCTCTGTGTCTCTCTCTTTCTGTCTGTCTGTCTCTTTCTCTCTGTATGTGTCTCTCTCTTTTTCTCTCTTTCTGTCTGTCTCTCTGTCTGTCTCTCTCTCTTTCTGTCAGTCTCTCTGGGTCTCTGTTGGTCTTTCATTCTGTTTTTCTCTCTGTCTGTCTTTGTCTCTCGCTTGGTCTCTCTCTGTCTCTCTATCTTTATTTCTCTCTCTTTCTCTGTGTCTTTCTATCTCTTTCTCTCTCTCTGTTTTTCTTCTCTGCGTCTATATATTTTCCTATTTTTCTCTCTGTCTCTGTCTTTATACTGTCTCTCTTGCGCTTCCTCTCTCTCTCTCTCTCTCTCTCTCTCACTGAGTGTGTGTGTGTGTGTGTGTGTGTGTGTGTGTGTGTGTGTGTGTGTGTGTGTGTGTGTTTGTCTCCTCCTCAGGCCGTGCCGTACTCGCGAGAGTTTAAACAGAAATATGATTACTTCAGGAAGAAGTTAAAGAAGCCGGTAAGATGCAACACAAGTTCTCAAATTATATAATTAAAATAATTTTATAAACTTTCGATTGAATTTTTAATTGGATGTTTGTTCAGAAAACTAAACATTGCAACACTGTGTGTGTCTGTGTGTGTGTGTGTGTGTGTGTGTGTGTGTGTGTGTGTGTGTGTGTGTGTGTGTGCATTTTTTCCCCAGGCGGACATTCCTAACCGTTTCGAGATGAAGCTGCACAGAGGCAGTATATTCGAGGAGTCCTACAGGCGGATCATGTCTCTGAAGAGGCCGGACGTTCTGAAGTCCCGCCTCTGGATCGAGTTCGAGTCGGAGAAAGGGCTCGACTACGGGGGCGTGGCCAGGGAGTGGTTCTTCCTTATCTCTAAGGAGATGTTCAACCCTTATTATGGACTGTTTGAGTACTCAGCCACGTGAGTATCAAGGCCATTCATTCATTCATTCATGCCCTCGTCTCGTGCTATTTTTATTCCTTATGATACTGAAGCAGCTGCAGAATATCCCAGTCTCCTCGGCGCTATATTTATACGCGTGTGTTGAAATTTCATCAATTAGTCCCGGGAGGAATAAAACAGGAAGGAAGGAATAAAAAGCGAGGGAGGAATAATAAACGATAATCCAGTAGTACTCAGGGACACTGATTTTTTAAGACAAATAAAATGAGCAGCATATTAGTATTAATAAAAATACAAATAATAATAATAATAATAATAATAATTAAAAAAATACAAATACATGTAGTTATAAAGCGCTTTAGATTTAGAATGATTTCCAGTGTTTTGAGGCATTTCTGTTTTGAATTAAAGCAGCGGTGTGTAATGTCTCCCCTTGGTGGCTGTAATTTGAATTGCAATTGCAGTGAAAATGCTGATAAGCTCACACCCTCTCAGTTGAAAGTACTTATGGGGGTGAACCTAAACAGTTGTGTTCCAGCTGTGGGCGGAGCTAATTTCAGGGCCAGAAAAATTTATATTAACATAAGTCTGATATGAAATAGCCAGCAATATCCAGTGCGTATAAACATTTTGCACTGATTATTAGACTTTCTAAGGAATCCTTAAACTTCACTGTTATTGTTACTGTTTAAGATCGAGAAATAGTTGACAGTAAATTTTGCAGACTGACACTTTAAAGTGTGTTTTTTGCTACTGTTTAACCATGTTGTGTTTGTGTTATTAATGTGCAGAGATAACTACACACTCCAGATTAATCCAAACTCAGGGTTGTGTAACGAGGATCATCTCTCATACTTCAAGTTCATCGGGCGAGTAGCGGGCATGGCGGTGTATCACGGCAAGCTGCTGGACGGTGCGTTAAAAAAAATCGGAGAGGATTATAATGTTATTGTTAGACAATACCGCTGTAGCTAATGTCAGACCTGCATGTTGGATAGACTACTTTCTTTCTTTTTTCTTTCTTTACTATTGTTTTTTCCTTTACCAAATAATTGAACTAGTCATGTTAACAATCTTACAGTGAGGTTTTGTGTTTGGAACGCTAATCTTGCTCTTTGTTGTGTTTCATCTCACAGGTTTCTTCATCCGACCTTTTTATAAGATGATGCTGGGAAAACCCATCACGCTGAACGACATGGAGTCAGTGGTACGTTCCTCCCCTCCCATTTCAACCATTTTTGCTCTTTAAAGGTGCAATAGTCATTTTTATTTCTTACGGCATTGAGAAAACCCGTTTGGAAAACTGCCTTATGGTCCAGAATGATAGTTTGTGCCTCCTGTCAGTCATTTTATAGACACTCCCCAATGCC